>NC_090649.1:489462533-489495033 GCF_040937935.1 Hyperolius riggenbachi
ATGGAAAGATTATTATTGAAAGGAACTGCTATCAGAGTTATCATGGCCATGTCTGTATTCGCAGCTCCGCTAACTTCCTGACCTCTCCAGCAAAGGCTGCAACCACTACGCGACTTCTATGACAAATTTTCCTGACGAACAGAGATTTTTTTTTTTGAGCAACAAATGATTATTTCCACGATCTCGCGACGTTGGGTGCAGTCTCGTGAATACGCGAATTGACGTTTGCTGATGCATGGTGATAACAACCATCAGCACCCAAGGCTGAGGACACTCCTCCAGCACCCAAGGCTGAGACACCAAAGTGCGCCCCTCCATCCCTCCCACCACAGCCGTCACACACTGATTGCTATTAAGAGCGCGTTACACACGCCATATTTCCGCGCACAACGGGTCCGCCAGACCCTCCCGCTGTGCGGACGTTCAGCCAACAGTAACGCGCATGTGTATGCGCTGTTTCCACTCCCTACACTTCGCGCCTCTCTCGCCTCTGCCTTGGCCCGGCCTTGCTGTGTGTGCCCCTCCTACACTGTGCCCTAAGGCTGAAGCCTCTCTCGGCCATGCCCCGGCGCCACTCCTACACTGCTCCCTGAGGCTTGGAGCCTCTCTTGCCTCTGTCTCGGCCCGCCCCTGCTCCCTCCTACACTGCGCCCTGAGGTTGGAGCCTCTCTCGCCTCTGCCTCGGCCCGGCCTTGTGTGTGCCCCTCCTACACTGCGCCCTTAGGCTGGAGCCTCTCTCTGCCTCAGCCGTGCCCTGCGCCCCCTCCTGCACTGCTCCCTGAGTCTGGAGCCTCTCTCAGGCCTCTGCCTCGGCCAGCGCCCTGACCATCGTGGCAGATTGGATCTTTAAGATGCTTGTTCGCTTGACTTCCCGTTTGCACCCATCTGTGCTGTCATGTGACATTGCGTGAAGCCAGCCAGCAGAAAGATGGGTTGGTGGAACGCTCTTTGTCGGGGGAGGTCACTGGGGATCCATATTCCTGCCTCGTCAGATGAGTATTCACACCTAAAGGGGACCTGAACTCAGAACTTCCTCTCTTGCTCTAAAAGATAAGCAACAGCAATAATAACCTTTAGAGAAAAAATATTTCTTTGTGAAAGCTGATAAAAAATCCTGCAATAATTCCTGCAGTGTCTACTTCCTGCTTTCATGGAAGCAGACATAGGGGTTAACATCCATGTGTTTACATATTAGCTGCTCTGCGATATTCCTGAACTGACACAGCTGAGGGATAAAATTACAGTTGTGATTAGTCCTCAGAGAGAGGGGGGAATTAGAGCGGCCAAACTCTATAAATACATGCAGGGTGCATTTCTCTGTGTTTTCTTTCTGTTCTGTGCAGGAATTCAGGTCCACTTTAAAGAGAACCTGTAACAAAACAAAAGTTCCCCTAAAGGGGGGGGGGGGGTACTCACCTCGGTGAGCGGGGAAGCCTTTAGGGTCCCAAATGGGGCTTCCCCCTCCCCTGTAGCTGCAGGCAGTCCAGCGCTGGCTCCCCCGAAGCATGCCGCAATCCTTCCTCGACAAGCCTGACAAGCGCTGATAAGCCTAGTCACCCATATCCCTGATAGCTTAGTCATTCCTATCCCTGATAAGCCTGGTCACTCCTATCCCTGATATGCCTGGTCACCCCTATCCCTGATAAGCCTGGTCACTCCTATCCCTGATAAGCCTGGTCACTCCTATCCCTGATAAGCCTGGTCACCCCTATCCCTGATAAGCCTAGTCACTCCTATCCCTGATAAGCCTAGTCATCCTATCCCTGATAAGCCTAGTCACCCCTATCCCTGATAAGCCTGGTCACTCCTATCCCTGATAAGCCTGGTCACCCCTATCCCTGATAAGCCTGGTCACTCCTATCCCTGATAGAGCCTAGTCACCCCTATCCCTGATAAAGCCTGGTCACTCCTATCCCGATAAGCCTGGTCACTCCTATCCCTGATAAGCCCTGGTCACCCTATCCCTGATAAGCCTGGTCACTCCTATCCCTGATTAAGCCTAGTCACTTCCTATTCCTGATAAGCCTAGTCACCCCTATCCGCTTGATAAGCCTGGTCACTCCTATCCCTGATAAGCCTAGTCACTCCTATCCCTGATAAGCCTAGTCACCCCTATCCCTGATAAGCCTGGTCACCCCTATCCCTGATAAGCCTGGTCACTCCTATCCCTGATAAGCCTGGTCACACCTATCCCTGAGTAAGCCTGGTCACCTCTATCCCTGATAAGCCTAGTCACCCCTATCCCTGATAAGCCTAGTCACTCCCTATCCCTGATAAGCCGAGTCACTCCTATCCCTGATAAGCCTAGTCACCCCTATCCCTGATAAGCCTAGTCACCCATATCCCTGATAAGCCTAGTCACCCCTATCCCTGATAAGCCTAGTCACCCATATCCCTGATAAGCCTGGTCACCCCTATCCCTGATAAGCCTGGTCACCCCTATCCCTGATAAGCCTAGTCACCCCTATCCCTGATAAGCCTGGTCACCCCTATCCCTGATAAGCCTAGTCACCCCTATCCCTGATAAGCCTGGTCACTCCTATCCCTGATAAGCCTAGTCACCCCTATCCCTGATATGCCTAGTCACCCCTATCCCTGATAAGCCCTGGTCACCCCTATCCCTGATAAAGCCTAGTCACTCCTATCCCTGATAAGCCTGGTCACCCCTATCCCTGATAAGCCTAGTCACTCCTATCCCTGATAAGCCTGGTCACCCCTATCCCTGATAAGCCTAGTCACTCCTATCCCTGATAAGCCTAGTCACTCCTATCCCTGATAAGCCTAGTCACTCCTATCCCTGATAAGCCTAGTCACCCCTATCCCTGATAAGCCTGGTCACACCTATCCCTGATAAGCCTGGTCACTCCTATCCCTGATAAGCCTGGTCACTCCTATCCCTGATAAGCCGAGTCACTCCTATCCCTGATAAGCCTAGTCACTCCTATCCCTGATAAGCCTGGTCACTCCTATCCCTGATCAAAGCCTGGTCTCTCCTATCCCTGATAAGCCTAGTCACTCCTCTCCCTGATAAGCCTGGTCACCCCTATCCCTGATAAGCCTAGTCACCCCTATCCCTGATAAGCCTGGTCACTCCTATCCCTGATAAGCCTAGTCACCCCTATCCCTGATAAGCCTAGTCACTCCCTATCCCTGATAAGCCTGGTCACCCCTATCCCTGATAAGCCTGGTCACTCCTATCCCTGATAAGCCTGGTCACTCCTATCCCTGATAAGCCGAGTCACTCCTATGCCCTGATAAGCCTAGTCACTCCTATCCCTGATAAGCCTGGTCACTCCTATCCCTGATAAGCCTGGTCACTCCTATCCCTGATAAGCCTAGTCACTCCTCTCCTGATAAGCCTGGTCTACTCCTATCCCTGATAAGCCTGGTCACTCCTATCCCTGATAAGCCTGGGTCACTCCTATCCCTGATAAGCCGAGGTCACTCCTATCCCTGATAAGCCTAGTCACTCCTATCCCTGATAAGCCTGGTCACTCCTATCCCTGATAAGCCTGGTCACTCCTATCCCTGATAAGCCTAGTCACTCCTCTCCCTGATAAGCCTGGTCACCTCCTATCCCTGATAAGCCTAGTCACCCCTATCACCTGATAAGCCTGGTCACTCCTATCCCTGATAAGCCCTAGTCACCCCTATCCCTGATAAGCCTAGTCACTCCTATCCCTGATAAGCCTGGTCACCCCTATCCCTGATAAGCCTAGTCACCCATATCCCTGATAAGCCTGGTCACTCCTATCCCTCCCGTGATAAGCCTATTCACTCCTAGTCCCTGATAAGCCTAGTCACCCCTATCCCTGATAAGCCTAGTCACTCCTATCCCTGATAAGCTTAGTCACCCATATCCCTGATAAGCCTAGTCACCCCTATCCCTGATAAGCCTAGTCATCCCTATCCCTGATAAGCCTGGTCACTCCTATCCCCTGATAAGCCTGGTCACCCCTATCCCTGATAAGCCTAGTCACCCCTATCCCTGATAAGCCTAGTCACCCAATATCCCTGATAAGCCTAGTCACCCCCTATCCCTGATAAGCCTGGTCACTCTCTATCCCTGATAAGCCTGGTCACCCCCTATCCCTGATAAGCCTAGTCACCCCTATCCCTGATAAGCCTGGTCACCCCTATCCCTGATAATCCTGGTCACCCCTATCCCTGATAAGCCTAGTCATTCCTATCCCTGATAAGCCTGGTCACTCCTCCCTGATAAGCCTAGTCACTCCTATCCCTGATAAGCCTAGTCACTCCTATCCCTGATAAGCCTAGTCACCCCTATTCCTGATAAGCCTAGTCACTCCTATCCCTGATAAGCCTAGTCATCCCTATCCCTGATAAGCCTAGTCACTCCTATCCCTGATAAGCCTAGTCACCCCTATCCCTGATAAGCCTAGTCACTCCTATCCCTGATAAGCCTAGTCACTCCTATCCCTGATAAGCCTAGTCACCCATATCCCTGATAAGCCTAGTCACTCCTATCCCTGATAAGCCTAGTCATCCCTATCCCTGATAAGCCTGGTCACTCCTATCCCTGATAAGCCTGGTCACCCCTATCCCTGATAAGCCTAGTCACCCCTATCCCTGATAAGCCTGGTCACTCCTCCCTGATAAGCCGAGTCACCCCCTATCCCTCATAAGCCTGGTCACTTCTCCCTGATAAGCTTGGAGGAGCAGAGTTTGGCGTCAGATTTCCTGCCTGTACGGAATAGCTGCCGGGGCTGGAAGCTGCAACAAGCTGACGTGTGGGACTCGCTGATCCTCAGACTGTAGAGGCCAGACAAGAGCTGTACAGAGAGCGCTGGAAGCATACACGCTGGCACTGCAGCCACACGGCAAGCTCCAGCCGCCCTCGGGCAGCGAACCCCACTCCTGCATCGCCTCCACTGCCAGCCTGGCACAGCATGCACCACCTTCACTGCCAGCCTGGCACTGCTGCACACCTGGCACAGCATGCACCACCTCCACTGCCAGCCTGGCTGCCTGGCACAGCATGCACCACCTCCACTGCCAGCCTGGCACTGCTGCACACCTGGAACAGCATGCACCACCTCCACAGCCAGCCTGGCATGCCTGACACAGCATGCACCACCTCCACAGCCAGCCTGGCATGCCTGGCACAGCATGCACCACCTCCCAGCCAGCCTGGCACTTCTGCACACCTGGCACAGCATGCACCACCTCCATAGCCAGCCTGGCAAGCCTGGCACAGCATGCACCACCTTCGCTGCCAGCCTGGCACAGCATGCACCCCCTCCACTGCCAGCCTGGAACAGCATGCACCACCTTCACCGCCAGCCTGGCACAGCATGCACTCCTCCAGAGCCAGCCTGGCACCACTGCACACCTGGCACAGCATGCACCACCTCCAGAGCCAGCCTGGCACAGCTGCACCCTCTCCACACCTGGCACAGCATGCACCACCTCCACAGCCAGCCTGGCACTTCTGCACGCCTGGCACAGCATGCACCACCTCCACAGCCAGCCTGGCACAGCATGCACCCCTCCAGAGCCAGCCTGGCACAGCATGCACCCTCTCCACACCTAGCACAGCATGCACCACCTCCACAGCCAGCCTGGCATGCCTGACACAGCATGCACCACCTCCACAGCCAGCCTGGCATGCCTGGCACAGCATGCACCACCTCCCAGCCAGCCTGGCACTTCTGCACACCTGGCACAGCATGCACCACCTCCACAGCCAGCCTGGCATGCCTGGCACAGCATGCACCACCTCCCAGCCAGCCTGGCACTTCTGCACACCTGGCACAGCATGCACCACCTCCATAGCCAGCCTGGCAAGCCTGGCACAGCATGCACCACCTTCGCTGCCAGCCTGGCACAGCATGCACCCCCTCCACTGCCAGCCTGGAACAGCATGCACCACCTTCACCGCCAGCCTGGCACAGCATGCACTCCTCCAGAGCCAGCCTGGCACCACTGCACACCTGGCACAGCATGCACCACCTCCAGAGCCAGCCTGGCACAGCTGCACCCTCTCCACACCTGGCACAGCATGCACCACCTCCACAGCCAGCCTGGCACTTCTGCACGCCTGGCACAGCATGCACCACCTCCACAGCCAGCCTGGCACAGCATGCACCCCTCCAGAGCCAGCCTGGCACAGCATGCACCCTCTCCACACCTAGCACAGCATGCACCACCTCCACAGCCAGCCTGGCACAGCATGCACCACCTCCAGAGCCAGCCTGGCACCACTGCACCCTCTCCACACCTGGCACAACATGCAAACCGCCAACACAAGCGCCACAGACACCCTGCAGCCCCTACAACAGCTGCTTGGAGACTGGCACCTGCCCAGATCCGGCATGGCGAGGCAGCGCTGAGTGCCCCCTTTCCCTGCAGCTACTGGAACGCAGCGTCCAGCATATTACTGCTCTATCTGCGCCTCATTACACAGAGAAGAGACACCGCAGGACAGACGGGCAGGGTAAGAAGCTGGTGACACAAAGTAGGCAATATCTGCACTGCAGTCCTGTATATAGTACAGGTAATGTCCTCCTCATCACAGATCTGCTGCTTACTATGGTATCTGTAGTTCACCTACACCAACACACATCATTTATCACCATCTCTATGTGTAGGAAAAATATGCATATTACCCAGTAATGTATAGTGTATGCCAGCAGTGGACTGAACCTTATATGACCAATATAATGTATTTATATATATAAAAAAAAAAAAAAAGTTTGCTTTCCTAAAACAGAAAGAATTTGCGATAATTCAGGTTGGAGTGAGCTTGAGATGTCTCCCAGTGCAATCCTTAGTATAGTATTGCCATCCACGCTGGAAGGTACATAAGGTAGCAATTTTCTAGCTTTAAGACTATAGAATAATCTAAATGTCATTCATAGAGGTCTAGGCTAATTTCTGATTGCACCAATCGGATCGCTTATAGATGGCTACAGGCAATCAATGCATTTATATAGAGAGAGAATACTGGCAACATTGTGGCAACATCTGCATTGCTACATTTAGTAACTTCGGGTCCTCGTGAATCTACAACTTAGCTACAATGTAACCTAATATTACTGTAACTAATAAGTGTAGAATACAATGTTGCACAGTCGCTGCTGCAATCGCCTGAACGATGAGACATTATTAAGTGCAGATGTTTATTGGTGTTTTTATAATTCAATCTTGTCTGACATTCTATAGTGTGGACTTAGAACAATAAAATAGGCATGCAATAATTCAAGTTTAAATGGTTAATATACGTTACTCACTCCTGGTGATAATTATTTCCACTCAGCTTATACATTATTTGAAAATATTTTTTTTAGATAGATCACATCCCAAAAACATTCATGTAAGTTAATTGGGTGTCCCTAAAATTGTAGTCTACTATAGGGGCATATGTCTATAGCAGGGATGAGAGTGTGAGCTCTGAGGGGCAGTTTTAGCGACATGAGGATAGATTCTGTAAAGCCAGCAGAAGATATCAATTCTATAAAAAGTATTATTATGAATATTATTATTATTATTTTCTATACAACAATAAAAATAGGTGTTTAAATTATTTATATTTTAAATTGAAGAACTGTCACTATAACTTATTATATTGCTTACTACTTCTATTGTTATGTATCATGTCTGTATTTTCATTTATAACAATTTCTGTTTTTTATGTACCCATGTTTATTTTCATAATCTGTACAGCATCAGGGAATAATAATAATGATAAAATAATAATAATAATAATAATAATAATAATAATAATAATAATAATAATAATAATAATAATAATAATAATCATCATCTTACTGGGTTGTTCATGAAAATTAATCTACAACTGAACAAAATACCACTTAATTAAAAAAAAAATGCTAAAATGAGAGATCACAGAGTATTACTTGTCCAGTAGAGTGTACACTGCCAAAAATAACTATAAAATAATTGTAGAACTATAAAGTGCTATAAAGCTGAAGGGCATGTCTCTCTCACCCTTTTGTGTCTTGAAAATGTGTTATTTATTTTGCTTATCATGTTACGTTTGTCATTGTAATTCCCAATTCTATATTTTGTACCAGTGTCTAGAAAAACAAAAGTTTGCTTTCCTAAAACAGAAAGAATTTGCGATAATTCAGGTTGGAGTGAGCTTGAGATGTCTCCCAGAGCAACACTGCTGAATATATGCAAATTAACCATTGTACCCTTAGAAGCTAAACACACCTCCAGAACCGCTGGAATGCAATGATGTGTCAGCTTGTTAATTTGTACAGAGCCATAATAATCCAAAATGCATACAGACTGTTTCGGATTGTTTGATCCTCATCAGTGCATGGCATGGATTAATTTGGCTCTATGCAGTAGGGCTTGTAACACCGAGAGGCACAGACTAACCAGCAAGCTCATGGTGACCCAGAACTCATTGGAGTGTGTAAGGGACTACAATGGTCCTAAAAGCCCCCTTACTAAGATGTTAAGAAAAACAAAAGTTTGCTTTCCTAAAACAGAAAGAATTTGCGATAATTCAGGTTGGAGTGAGCTTGAGATGTCTCCCAGGCACCACTGCTGAATATATGCAAATTAACCATTCTACCCTTAGAAGCTAAACACACCTCCAGAACCGCTGGAATGCAATGATGTGTCAGCTTGTTAATTTGTACAGAGTCATAATAATCCAACATGCATACAGACTGTTTCGGATTGTTTGATCCTCATCAGTGCATGGCATGGATTAATTTGGCTCTATGGAGTAGGGCTTGTAAACCGAGAGGTACAGACTAACCAGCAAGCTCATGGTGACCCAGAACTCATTGGAGTGTGTAAGGGACTACAATGGTCCTAAAAGCCCCCTTACTAAGATGTTAAGAAAAACAAAAGTTTGCTTTCCTAAAACAGAAAGAATTTGCGATAATTCAGGTTGGAGTGAGCTCGAGATGTCTCCCAGGGCACCACTGCTGAATATATGCAAATTAACCATTGTTACCCTTAGAAGCTAAACACACCTCCAGAACCGCTGGAATGCAATGATGTGTCAGCTTGTTAAATTGTACAGAGTCATAATAATCCAACATGCATACAGACTGTTTCGGATTGTTTGATCCTCATCAGTGCATGGCATGGATTAATTTGGCTCTATGGAGTAGGGCTTGTAAACCGAGAGGTACAGACTAACCAGCAAGCTCATGGTGACCCAGAACTCATTGGAGTGTGTAAGGGACTACAATGGTCCTAAAAGCCCCCTTACTAAGATGTTAAGTGTCTATATTTGGTGTATACCATTTATATTATTCTGCACCCCATGTTTGTTTCTTCCTCTGTACAGCGCCATGGAATATGTTGGCGCTTTATAACTCAATGATTATAATAAGTAATTGTATTTTGGTATATATCGCCCTGTTGGCTGTTGAGTCCAGGGCTGCTAATAAAGGCCAGGACGTTCTGCGTGTGACATGACAGCGATGAACCCCTCCACAAACCCACAGAGATAAATACGGCTCTTATTTCCCCCATAAGGCCTGCGCTGTGTGCGGAGGGACTGCGGCAGAGGTAGCTGCACATATAATTAGTTCCATTACTGAACTGTTTGCAAAGCCAAAGGGTCAGGCGAAATTCAAGGGCGCTACACCGTTTTCTGGAAATTAAGAAACTATTTCAGCCAGGGACTTAATGCAATAAAGCTGATTCGAAACATAACACAGTCTCTCCTGTGAATGGGGCTTTAAAAGGGTTGTTAAAACAGCCGCTGCCCCGTATCCCCCCCCCCCCCCCCCCCCAAACACCGCCGCATGCGATTGCTCTGTGCCTGACATAATTGGGGAGATAGAGTTTAAAACAATAATCGTCATGAATTAAGGTTGTAATGCCAGGAAAGTGGACAGGCAGAGCCTCATCTGTCCAAGCTGCCTGGTGGGAAAACACGCTGATTGCTGCTGGGGGTGTCCAGCCCAGCACAGGCTTCTGGGAAATGCCGGAACCCGTACCAACCCAGGCCACGTCTGTAGGCTCTGTTCACACTATGGGCCATATGCAATGCATTTTTTTTCTCCTGAGTTTTCTCCAAGGAGATACTGTTTCATCTTCAGTTTAAAATAACTCTTCAGCATTCTGCAATTGAAAAAGTACCAAAAAGTAACAGAAAAAGTACTGTCAGAATTATTCAGAGTATTTTCTTGCTTGCTGGTGGCTTAAAGAAAATCTGTAACTAAAAAAAAGATCCTACAGATTTTCTTTAAAGAGACTCTGTAACAAAAAAAAACCTCCCCTGGGGAGTACTCACCTCGGGTGGGGGAAGCCTCCGGATCCTATTGAGGCTTCCCCCGTCCTCCTTGGCCCCACGGCGGCAGAGATAAAGCTCCCAGAACAGCGCAGTATCGGCTCTCTGCTCGGAGATAGGCGGAAATAGCTGATCGATGTTGGGCCGCTCTACTGCGCAGGTGCAAGTCTCCTGACCCTGCGTAGTAGAGCGGACCCGACTGAGATCGGCTATTTCCGCCTATCTCTGTGCTGAGAGCCGCAATAGCGCCCCCGCTGGAGCCAGGGAAGGTAAATATTGCACAGCCTGACAAATTGTCAGCGGTGCGTTCTGTGGGCTGTAGCGAGACCGCCGTGGGACACAGGAGGACGGGGGAAGCCTCAATAGGATCCGGAGGCTTCCCCCACCCGAGGTGAGTACCTCCCAGGGGAACTTTTTTCGTTACAGAGTTTCTTTAAAGAGAATCTGTAACTGAAAAAAACCTCTCTGTGGATAGTTAGCTTGGGAGGGAGACGCCTCTGGATCCTACGAGGCTTCCCCCATCCTCCCCCATCCCTCCCTTCAACTGCCGGGACCCCCCGAAGTGTGGAGAGGTAAATATTTACCTACCGCAATCCTGCGCAGGCGCACTAGCGGCTCTTTGTTTGGGTAAGGCAGAAATACCCGAATCTGATCGTACCCGCTTTGCTGCGCAGTAGAGCGGATACGATTGGGCTCAGCTATTTCCGCATAGTCCGAATGAAGAGGATCGCGGTAGGTAAATATATCACCGCTTGTCAAGCTTGTCGGGGAGGTTTCGGGAGAAGCCAGAGCTGGATTCCTCCAAGCTTCCGAGGTCACAGAAGCCTCACTGGCACCCTGAGGCTTCCCCCTCCCGAGGTAGGTATCCCTCAGAGGGGTTTTTGTTACAGGTTCTCTTCAGAAGGCATTTTGAGGTAAGGGCCCATTTGCAATTCACTTTTTCTCCTGAGTTTTCTCCTAGGTGAATTTTTCATACCTGGTTATAAAATGCCTTTTAAACCGCCAGCATGCAAGAAAATACTCAAAATTATTTTAATAGTACTTTTTCACCCACTTTTGGGAACTTATTCAGCTGTGAAATGCTGAAAAGTTATTTTAAAGAGAACACAAAAATTATCTCCTAAGAAATAACTCAGGAGGAATGTTAATTGCATATGGGCCTAGATGTGAAAATAGCACTTAGGAGAAATTAGATGTGACCCTATGGCCCTTATTCAATTCACTTTTTTTTCTCCTGAGTTTTCTCCTAGGAGGTAATGTTTCATCTTCTGCTTAAAATAACCTTTCAGTCCTCTGCAAATTAAAAAGTGCCAAAAAGTAGTTGAAGAAGTACTGTCAGAATTATTCTGGGCATTTTCTTGCTTACTGGGGGATTAAAATGCATTTTATTAATAAGAAGAAGTGAAAATATCACTTAGTAGAAAATTTAAAGTAAACCCGAGGTGTAAACAAAATAAAAAAAGTAAATACTTACCTAAGGAGAGAGAAGCCTCTGAATCCTCCAGCAGCTTCCCATGCTACCCTCTGTTCCTCTGCTGCTGCCTGAGACCCTCTGGTGCATCGAGGACCACGCTCCTCTGCAGGTAAATGCTTTATGCCCCTTTCTGTCCTCCTTCTTGTCCCTTTGAGTCCTCGTTCATACCCCTTTGTATTCCCGTGTCCTTCATTGTTCCCATCTGTCCACCATTGTCCCCCGTGTGTACTCCATTTTCCCCCGTGTCCTCCATTGTTCACATGTATTCTCCATTGTCCCCATATGTCCGCCATTATCCTCCTATGTCCTCCTTTGCTTCCCTGTGTCCTCCTCCACTCCCCCCCCCCCCCCCCGCGCAGAATTATTAGCAGCGGGCTCATCTCACCTGATGCTAGGGCGCCCACAGCGATCAGCGGCTTCTCCTCTCCCTCACTGTCCCCCTTGCGCTGGTCGTATATAGTGACACTGTCAGCAGAAGTTACAACTAGGGGGACAGTGAGGGGAAGGAGAAGCCGCTGATCACTGCCGGCACACTTGGATCAAGTGAGACACGTGCCAACTGCTATTTACTCTATGGGAGGGGGGGGGGGGTACACGGTAGAGTGAAGGAGGACATGGGAACAGTACAGGGAGTCCCCAACACTGCGGCGGGTCAGTGGTTCATATCGGCGGGCTCACATAAGTCAGGGACTCCCGGTGTTTGGAATATAAGAAGCAATTACTTGTGGGAGAAAAAGTGCCAAACAAAAAAAAAGCACAATAAGGTAAGGTAAAGATGGCAGCCACTACATTTCTGTCACTACAACTGAAATATCGACACTGAGGAATAATTTGAATTAAATGACTGATAAATAGTGGGTGCTGGTATAGTGCAGCAGGCACCCAAATTATGCCTCAATGCCGATGTGTCAATTGGCATTTATGGCGGAGCTCAAACTACCCTGCTTCACCTGCAAATGCCATCTCATACATGGAGGACCTCATGTTTCTATGGCTGAGGAGTAGAATAGGCTCACGGGAGTGAGAGAGGCGCTGAGCTCTGTACCAGACCTGTTTGAGTTTTATGCTCCTTTTGTATTCCCTGATGAAGCGGGAGATGCCCGCAAAACGTGTTGCACTTGCACTTTTTGGAGTATACAAATAAATATTTTGTTGTATGAATTTACACAACATTCGTATGTGTCTGCTTGGAGGAGGTAAGTCCACCATTGCCTCCTCTCATTTTACATTTTTAGCATATTTTATTCTTCTGACGCCTCTATCTGCTTACATGGAAGATCTCGTGTTTCTATCGCTGAGGAGTAGAATAGGCTCATGGGAGTGATAGGAAGTGACAGGCAGCCCGGACCTCATTTATCCACATCATGTTGGAACAATCAGCCTGGCCATGGACGTTGGTGGTGAACGTGTGGGAGGCAGCACAATAAACTAGGTTACCATTAGATGTAACCCGATCTCCATTCATCCTCCATGAGAAGACGTAACCTTTGCTCAGACTTCCCTTCGCCTGGTCAGTTCATGGCTATGGACGATCTCCTGGCAGAGAATATTTACAAATGTTGTCAGATGTCTCCACCTCGGCTGACCTAGAATGTCACTGTGCAATCTGTCCTGCGCGGTTCATGCCTGCTTATAATATATGTGCTTACAAGCAGGACCGGAGCTACCATAGGGAAAATGGGCAATTGCCCCAGGGCCCCAGAGCCTGTAGGGGCCCCCAAGGTGTCCCTCTCCTATCTTAACTGTTGCTCACCAGGGACTCTGCGGAGTCTGTTAAGTTGGGAGGTGATTGGGGGAGGGTCTGCAGCCAGCTCAGGGGCCCAGGAGGGAAATTTGGCTGAAACAAAGGGCCTCTAATGACGTTTTTTGGTCAGTGGTGTCTGTTGGGGGGCCCCCAGGCTAAATTTGCCCTAGGGCCCAATTGTTACTTGAACTGGCCCTGCTTACAAGGGCAACATGCAGTATGTCAATAACAGCAGTAACAAATAGGTATAGAAAAATCATTATTTTTATTTGTTATTTATATTATATTTATCTTTGGTATTTATATAGCTCCAGCACTGTCTGTAGCACTGTACATAGTACAAAAGAAATATTGAAAGCATCAGACGTGTAGCTAGGATATTCAGTGCCCAGGGACAAAGACAGTTTGTGCGCCCCCCCTCTGGACAAAATGTGCGTGGCGCATTAGAATGTGGTCGTGGTCATGGGTGGCGTCAAATGGGTACAAATGCTGTTTAGATAGCCATATGTGCCCCCTTCCCCCTGTTTAGATAGGCAAATGTTCCCCCTTCCTCCGTTCAGATAGCCAGATGTACCCCTATAGTTAGCCAAGTGTACCCCCCTGTTCTGCTACTGTTAACGCTTCTGTGCTCCTCTGCAGAGGGAAGGAGAGAAGCTGGGGCACTTCGGACAGCGAGCGAGCCGACTCTCATGCATGTGGGGGTGCATAGGCCATGCTGAGCATCCTCCCAGTGCTGCACCCGGGGACATATGTCCCTCCTTGCCCCTCATAGCTACTCCTCTGAGGAGCATAGATACATGAGAAGTTCAAAACGCTGTACAATCAGGACATACAAATATAGAAATAGTTGATGTGTGGTTTGAGATACTTAGTACTTAGTACATGTTCATATGATAAATTACAGCAGAATAAGAAACACTAGGAGGAGGTCCCTGCCTTGCAAGCTTACAACCTAGAGGTTAGTGGGTTGGAGCCAGCAGGGAAGGAGACACAGGGGTTAGCAGATGAGGCAGTGAGCCTCCAATGGTACCTACAGCAAATTATAGGCTAGTCCAAACAGGTGTTTTTAGGCAGAGCAGGGACAAGGTCCTCCAGCACCCAAGGCTGAGACACCAAGGTGCGCCCCTTAATCCCTCCCACCTCAGCTGTCACACACTGATTGCTATTAGACTAAGAGGGCCACAGGGCCCACAACCTCCCCAACACCTTAATATCTAGTTATCTGGCTTGCAGTCACTGCTATGTATCCCTTTTTCTTATTTCTTTCTGCTTCATACACAATTAGGAATGACAGCTGAATGAATTTTGCGCCCCCTCCTACACTGCGCCCTGAGGCTGGAGCCTCTCCAGCCTATGCCTCGGCCCGGCCCTGTTTTTAGGGTACGTTTAAAGGTTTCCAGGCTCTGAGCATGATGGACAGGCTGTGGGAGAGAGTACCAAAGAAAAGACGATGCTCGTGAGAAGTCCTGGATGTGGGAGTGAGAGAAGTCCTGTACTTGTATGTATATATATATATAAACTTGAGACTCTACATTGTATTTAACTTCACTTTAACGAGGAACTGTAGTGAAAATAGCATACTGAATAAAATTGCTTATTATTTACAATATTCCTTTATAGATTATTTAGTCAGTGTTAGTCCATTGTAAAATCTTTCCTTTCCCTACGCTCCTGCACAGTAAGGCAAAGCCACTCACCTGCTAGTGGCTCTGTGCTGCTGCGCGGGTGTGGGCGTACTCACCTGCTAGCGGCTCCGTGCTGCTGCGCGGGTGTGGGCGTACTCACCTGCTATTGGCTCCGTGCTGCTGCGCGGGTGTGGGCGTACTCACCTGCTAGTGGCTCCGTGCTGCTGTTGGGCGGGTGTGGGCGTACTCACCTGCTAGTGGCTCCGTGCTGCTGCGCGGGTGTGGGCGTACTCACCTGCTAGCGGCTCCGTGCTGCTGCTGCGCGGGTGTGGGCGTACTCACCTGCTAGTGGCTCCGTGCTGCTGCGCGGGTGTGGGCGTACTCACCTGCTAGTGGCTCCGTGCTGCTGTTGGGCGGGTGTGGGCGTACTCACCTGCTAGTGGCTCCGTGCTGCTGCGCGGGTGTGGGCGTACTCACCTGCTAGCGGCTCCGTGCTGCTGCTGCGCGGGTGTGGGCGTACTCACCTGCTAGTGGCTCCGTGCTGCTGCGCGGGTGTGGGCGTACTCACCTGCTATTGGCTCCGTGCTGCTGCGCGGGTGTGGGCGTACTCACCTGCTAGTGGCTCCGTGCTGCTGTTGGGCGGGTGTGGGCGTACTCACCTGCTAGTGGCTCCGTGCTGCTGCGCGGGTGTGGGCGTACTCACCTGCTAGCGGCTCTGTGCTGCTGCTGCGCGGGTGTGGGCGTACTCACCTGCTAGTGGCTCCGTGCTGCTGCGCGGGTGTGGGCGTACTCACCTGCTAGCGGCTCCGTGCTGCTGCGCGGGTGTGGGCGTACTCACCTGCTAGCGGCTCCGTGCTGCTGCTGCGCGGGTGTGGGCGTACTCACCTGCTAGTGGCTCCGTGCTGCTGCGCGGGTGTGGGCGTACTCACCTGCTAGTTGCTCCGTGCTGCTGCGCGGGTGTGGGCGTACTCACCTGCTAGTGGCTCCGTGCTGCTGCGCGGGTGTGGGCGTACTCACCTGCTAGCGGCTCCGTGCTGCTGCGCGGGTGTGGGCGTACTCACCTGCTAGTTGCTCCGTGCTGCTGCGCGGGTGTGGGCGTACTCACCTGCTAGCGGCTCCGTGCTGCTGCGCGGGTGTGGGCGTACTCACCTGCTAGCGGCTCCGTGCTGCTGCTGCGCGGGTGTGGGCGTACTCACCTGCTAGTGGCTCCGTGCTGCTGCGTGGGTGTGGGCGTACTCACCTGCTAGTTGCTCCGTGCTGCTGCGCGGGTGTGGGCGTACTCACCTGCTAGTTGCTCCGTTCTGCTGCGCGGGTGTGGGCGTACTCACCTGCTAGTTGCTCCGTGCTGCTGCGCGGGTGTGGGCGTACTCACCTGCTAGTGGCTCCGTGCTGCTGCGTGGGTGTGGGCGTACTCACCTGCTAGTGGCTCCGTGCTGCTGCGTGGGTAGTGGGCGTACTCACCTGCTAGTGGCTCCGTGCTGCTGCACGGGTGTGGGCGTACTCACCTGCTAGCGGCTCCGTGCTGCTGCTGCGCGGGTGTGGGTGTACTCACCTGCTAGCGGCTCCGTGCTGCTGCGCGGGTGTGGGCGTACTCACCTGCTAGTGGCTCCGTGCTGCTGCGTGGGTAGTGGGCGTACTCACCTGCTAGTGGCTCCGTGCTGCTGCGCGGGTGTGGGCGTACTCACCTGCTAGTGGCTCCGTGCTGCTGCGCGGGTGTGGGCGTACTCACCTGCTAGTGGCTCCGTGCTGCTGCGCGGGTGTGGGCGTACTCACCTGCTAGCGGCTCCGTGCTGCTGCGCGGGTGTGGGTGTACTCACCTGCTAGTGGCTCCGTGCTGGTGCGCGGGTGTGGGTGTACTCACCTGCTAGTGGCTCCGTGCTGCTGCGCGGGTGTGGGCGTACTCACCTGCTAGTGGCTCCGTGCTGCTGCGCGGGTGTGGGTGTACTCACCTGCTAGCGGCTCCGTGCTGCTGCGCGGGTGTGGGCGTACTCACCTGCTAGTGGCTCCGTGCTGCTGCGTGGGTAGTGGGCGTACTCACCTGCTAGTGGCTCCGTGCTGCTGCGCGGGTGTGGGCGTACTCACCTGCTAGCGGCTCCGTGCTGCTGCGCGGGTGTGGGTGTACTCACCTGCTAGTGGCTCCGTGCTGCTGCGCGGGTGTGGGCGTACTCACCTGCTAGTGGCTCCGTGCTGCTGCGTGGGTAGTGGGCGTACTCACCTGCTAGTGGCTCCGTGCCACTGCGCGGGTGTGGGCGTACTCACCTGCTAGTGGCTCCGTGCTGCTGTTGGGCGGGTGTGGGCGTACTCACCTGCTAGTGGCTCCGTGCTGCTGCGCGGGTGTGGGCGTACTCACCTGCTAGCGGCTCCATGCTGCTGCGCGGGTGTGGGCGTACTCACCTGCTAGTGGCTCCGTGCTGCTGCGTGGGTAGTGGGCGTACTCACCTGCTAGTGGCTCCGTGCTGCTGCGCGGGTGTGGGCGTACTCACCTGCTAGCGGCTCCGTGCTGCTGCGCGGGTGTGGGTGTACTCACCTGCTAGCGGCTCCGTGCTCCTGCACAGTAAGGCAAAGCCACTCACCTGCTAGCGGCTCCGTGCTGCTGCGCGGGTGTGGGCGTACTCACCTGCTAGTGGCTCCGTGCTGCTGCGCGGGTGTGGGCGTACTCACCTGCTAGTGGCTCTGTGCTGCTGCGTGGGTGTGGACGTACTCACCTGCTAGCGGCTCCGTGCTGTTGGGCGGGTGTGGGCGTACTCACCTGCTAGTGGCTCTGTGCTGCTGCGCGGGTGTGGGCGTACTCACCTGCTAGTGGCTCCGTGCTGCTGCGCGGGTGTGGGCGTACTCACCTGCTAGTGGCTCCGTGCTGCTGCGCGGGTGTGGGCGTACTCACCTGCTAGCGGCTCTGTGCTGCTGCGCGGGTGTGGGCGTACTCACCTGCTAGTGGCTCCGTGCTGCTGCGCGGGTGTGGGCGTACTCACCTGCTAGCGGCTCTGTGCTGCTGCGTGGGTGTGGGCATACTCACCTGCTAGCGGCTCCGTGCTGCTGCGTGGGTGTGGGCGTACTCACCTGCTAGTGGCTCCGTGCTGCTGCGCGGGTGTGGGCGTACTCACCTGCTAGTGGCTCCGTGCTGCTGCGCATGTGTGGGCGTACTCACCTGCTAGCGGCTCTGTGCTGCTGCGCTGCTGTGGGCGTACTCACCTGCTAGTGGCTCTGTGCTGCTGCGCGGGTGTGGGCGTACTCACCTGCTAGTGGCTCCGTGCTGCTGCGCGGGTGTGGGCGTACTCACCTGCTAGTGGCTCCGTGCTGCTGCGCGGGTGTGGGCGTACTCACCTGCTAGTGGCTCTGTGCTGCTGCGTGGGTGTGGACGTACTCACCTGCTAGCGGCTCCGTGCTGTTGGGCGGGTGTGGGCGTACTCACCTGCTAGTGGCTCCGTGCTGCTGCGCGGGTGTGGGCGTACTCACCTGCTAGCGGCTCTGTGCTGCTGCGCGGGTGTGGGCGTACTCACCTGCTAGTGGCTCCGTGCTGCTGCGCGGGTGTGGGCGTACTCACCTGCTAGCGGCTCTGTGCTGCTGCGTGGGTGTGGGCATACTCACCTGCTAGCGGCTCCGTGCTGCTGCGTGGGTGTGGGCGTACTCACCTGCTAGCGGCTCCATGCTGCTGCGCGGGTGTGGGCGTACTCACCTGCTAGTGGCTCCGTGCTGCTGCGCGGGTGTGGGCGTACTCACCTGCTAGCGGCTCTGTGCTGCTGCGTGGGTGTGGGCGTACTCACCTGCTAGTGGCTCCATGCTGCTGCGCGGGTGTGGGCGTACTCACCTGCTAGTGGCTCCGTGCTGCTGCGCGGGTGTGGGCGTACTCACCTGCTAGTGGCTCCGTGCTGCTGCGCGGGTGTGGGCGTACTCACCTGCTAGCGGCTCTGTGCTGCTGCGTGGGTGTGGGCATACTCACCTGCTAGCGGCTCCGTGCTGCTGCGCGGGTGTGGGCGTACTCACCTGCTAGTGGCTCCGTGCTGCTGTTGGGCGGGTGTGGGCGTACTCACCTGCTATTGGCTCCGTGCTGCTGCGCGGGTGTGGGCGTACTCACCTGCTAGTGGCTCCGTGCTGCTGTTGGGCGGGTGTGGGCGTACTCACCTGCTAGTGGCTCCGTGCTGTTGGGCGGGTGTGGGCGTACTCACCTGCTAGCGGCTCCGTGCTGCTGCGCGGGTGTGGGCGTACTCACCTGCTAGTGGCTCCGTGCTGCTGTTGGGCGGGTGTGGGCGTACTCACCTGCTATTGGCTCCGTGCTGCTGCGCGGGTGTGGGCGTACTCACCTGCTAGTGGCTCCGTGCTGCTGTTGGGCGGGTGTGGGCGTACTCACCTGCTAGCGGCTCCGTGCTGCTGCGCGGCTGTGGGCGTACTCACCTGCTAGCCGCTCCGTGCTGCTGCGCGGGTTTGGGCGTACTCACCTGCTAGCGGCTCTGTGCTGCTGCGCGGGTGTGGGCGTACTCACCTGCTAGTGGCTCCGTGCTGCTGCGCGGGTGTGGGCGTACTCACCTGCTAGCGGCTCTGTGCTGCTGCGCTGGTGTGGGCGTACTCACCTGCTATTGGCTCCGTGCTGCTGCGCGGGTGTGGGCGTACTCACCTGCTAGTGGCTCCGTGCTGCTGTTGGGCGGGTGTGGGCGTACTCAGGGCCGGGCCGAGGCATAGGCTGGAGAGGCTCCAGCCTCAGGGCGCAGTGTAGGAGGGGGCGCACAATTTATTCAGCTGTCATTCCTAATTGTGTATAAAGCAGAAAGAAATAAGAAAAGGGGATACATAGCAGTGACTGCAAGCCAGATAACTAGATATTACGGTGTTGGGGAGGTTGTGGGCCCTGTGGCCCTCTTAGCCTAATGGCAATCAGTGTGTGACGGCTGGGGGGGAGGGATGGAGGGGCGCACTTTGGTGTCTCAGCCTTTGGTGCTGGAGGACCTTGTCCCTGCTCTGGGCGTACTCACCTGCTATTGGCTCCGTGCTGCTGCGCGGGTGTGGGCGTACTCACCTGCTAGTGGCTCCGTGCTGCTGTTGGGCGGGTGTGGGCGTACTCACGCAGGCACAGGGCAGCCACCTTTATGCATGTAGAGGAGCATGGTCGTGAACTGAAAGAGCATTCAGATTCTTTCTGTTTCGTAGGTAAGTTTTGAACTTTTTTTTTATTGAAATACATTAAAAATGGTGCCTGAATATGGCAATGGACCAGAACTCTGAACTTCCCCTCTGCTCTAAAAGATAAGCAACAGCATAATAACCTTTAGAGCTTGTTCACATTGCGTTCTGTTCGTGTGGCCGTCTATGACTTTTTTTTTTTTTCATTTCTGTGTGTTGGACGTTTTTGTAAAGCACTTTTCTAAGCGCTTTTGCCGAGCAATTGCGTTTTTTCACTTCCTGATGTCGGTCAGGAAGTGATTTCTTTGATCCGAAAAACAATAAATACAATGTATTTAGTCTTAAAAAAACCGCAAACGCAATCGCTGCTCAAAGCGATTTTGTGATCGCTGCGCATTTTCCTATACCTTCAGAAATGGCCCCTGTACCGCTTATCTGAGCGGTTTGTGAACTTTGTCATAGAGAATCATTGCACAAGCGATTTTGAGAATCGCCGGCGCTTAAAAAATCTCAAAAACGCCCCTAGTGTGAACGAGCCCTCAAAGAAAAACATTTCTTTCTTACAGCTGATACAAATCTTGCAATAAATCTGCAGTGTGTCTACTTCCTACTTTCACAGAAGCAGACATATTGTAAACATCCAGTGTTAACAAATCAGCTGCTCGGCCGTGGCAGAGGAAATTCCTGAGCGGACACAGCGGAGAGATCAAATTACAATTGTGATTAGTAACAGATGAGGGGTAGTTAGACAGACTAAACTCTCTAAATACATACAGGGTGCAGCAGCATTTCTCTCTGTTTTCCTTCTGTCCTGTGCAAGAGTTCAGCTCCACTTTAAAAGAAACCAGTAGTAACAGAAAGTTACCATATTTATTTGCATTCATGTGCTGATCCTCTGATGCCCTTCATGCTTTTTTCTCTGTTACATGAAGATGTTGTACTTTTGCTTATCTGTTCTCTCTTCTATTTTTCTGCAGAAGTTCCTGAATATAAATGAACATGGCATTCGGTTGCTGTCACTGTACTCCTTTCACTGTCACATGGTGGCCATCAGAACTACAGGCTGTCCCTAGCCCTCAGTATTCAGAGTTGTCAGCTGGATATTGATACCTAAAAAAAACTGTAACATTTTAAATCCATGTGTGGGACACTCCTCAGCCACACCTCTACCCACGCCCCCACCACCACACCCCTCACGATGCCTATCACAAAGAATTCAGAATCAAGAGATGTAGTTTTATCATTCAAATCACACTGGTCCTTTCTATCATTATTACCGGTAGCAGGGGCGTAACAATAGACCCTGCAAGGGATGCCTCCGCAGAGGGGCCCAGAAGCCACAGGGGCCCCGTGGAGGGAAAAGTTTGAGAGACTGACAACTAAGGGCATGGAGAGAAAACGTATTCTACTCTCGTACCAATCTTATGTTGACTGCATGTGTCTACCACACAGATAAGAAATCATACACACTTTGGAATTTGTACACTGTCCCTGCTCCCTAGGGTTCGTAAAAAACATCTCTCTCACACTGCAGCAAAGTTCTGATGACTTCATGTACAATGTTACAAACAAAGCAGTCACATGTTGAAAAAAGTTGTAGACCTTCCCTCAGAAGAGATTCCTAGATCCTTATCACACACACACACACACACACACACACACACACACACACACACACACACGCACGCATGCACGCACGCATACACACACACACACACACTAGTGACCTTATGGTGTCTGATTACTGGACAATGTGGAGTGGGTAAGATTGATGTCTGACTGTTGCTGCCTCATTGAGAGCTTGTTGTCTCATCCTGTCCAAGTAAGGAACAACAACGTCATGTAACGTGAGGAGGTGGACTGAAAAAAATGGACATAAGGCTGAAGAGGGCAGGGCCAGTTTGACACGTCAAGATGACTACTTCCTTGGCAACAACACTCTTAAACCAGGAGGAAAAGCTACAGCAAAAAATCCAATTTTATTGATTACCGCATATCCTCAAATACAAATCAACATCGTATATAGGTCGACTCCAATATCGGACCCTCTTAAGTTGGAATTTTTTATTGACTCAAGTATAAGTCTACCCAGCAAAGTTAATGGCTGCACATGGGGACCAGGAGGGGTCAATGATTGCACTGCATACAGTATTGCAGCCATTAACCCCTCCTGTCCCAGCCAATAACTCCTCCAGGCCCCCAAGTGCAGCAATTATTTACTCCCTTTTATGCAGCCCAGTATTTCCCCCTGACCCTTTCCTTGTTAATTGTTGTGTACAGGACTTTCAGACCTGTGTTTTCTTGGCATTTATTTTATCAAGAAAGTGTCACTTAGCCCTGGGTAAATTTCTGCAAATAGGAATGTCACTATTAGCATGCACATTACTCAGTGTGCTCAGTGTTGCCCATGACTCATGTATAAGTCGACCCGTATACTTTTATTTAGTGAGTCAGACCTACATTTTTAGACATATAGTCAAGTATATACAGTGAGTATTTTTTCACACAGGCCCATATGTACTTTTTCTCCTGAGTTTTCTCCTAGGAGATAATTCTTCATCTTCTATTTAAAATAACTTTTCATCACTTTGCAATTGAAAAAGTACCACAAAGTTGGTAAAATGCATTTTATTGACAAGTTTGAAAATATCCCCTAGGAGAAAACTCAGGAGAAAAAGTTAATTGCATATGGGCATTTTTCAATAAGATGCCTTTAAAGGGACGCTGAGCAGGACACTAAAATTGGTAAATAAACGTATCCGGCTTCCTCCAGCCCCTCGTAGTCGGTGAAGTCCCTCGGCGTCCTCTGGGCTCCCTCCGTTCTGCCCCCGGTGGTTCTGTTAGGGCAACAACTTCAGCCAAAAAATTGTATGCAACTGCGTATGAATGGCCCCTCCTCCTCCCAATTCTCTTGCACGCCCATTGGCATAAGCATTCTGCAAATGTGCAGTTCATTCTTTCGAGAACCATGCATGCGCAGAACGCTTATGGCAACGGACGCGTGGAGGGGCCATGCATGTGCAGCTGCCCACAACTTTTGGCTGAAGTCACCGCTCTAACGGAGTTGCTGGGGGCAGAACGGAGGAAGCCTGGAGGACGTCGAGGGAATTCACCGACTATGAGGGGCTAGGAAGCCCCAGGCAAGTTAATTTACAGATTTTAGGATCCTTTTAAGGCCCCTTTTACACTACCTGAGTAAACCTGCGTTGCTGGAAGGGTCTGGAAAGGCAATGAAAGTCTATAGAGACATTCATACTTAAGGCTTGATTCACTAAAACGTGATAACTGACATCATGGTCACGCTAGTCTTTTGCATAACGTTTTCCGTGCGCTAATGCAAATTTTAGCGCGCAAAACACGAAAGTTCATGTTAGTACGTGCAAAATGTTACGCACGCTATAACGCGTGCAACACACTGGCGCGACCGTGATATCAGTTACCACAGTTTAGTGAATCAAGCCCTTATTGCGGTGCTCTGGAAGGATCTGATCCGACACAAGGGCAACATCGCGTTACCACAAACACCGCGCTTAACGCAGGGCACTTGAGGTAATGGAAGTCTATGGGCGATGCACGTAGTGTAAACGATGGAGCGCGGTGCTTTGCGGCGCATGCGTGGACCGACAGGAATTTCAGTGATGCACTTCCTGCCCAGCAGGATCGCAGGCAGTTTGATCGGTGAATGGGAACATGTGCTGCCATTCATGGATCAGTGTACTAACGGGCGTCGTCAAAAATGCTGAGCGTGCACAGGAGTGCTATTTAGCGCACGTGGCTGCCTGGCAGGCTGGCAATTTATTTATTTAAGTATTTATATAGTGCCGACAATATTACGTAGCGCTGTACAGAGTATATTGTCTTGTCACTTAAAGAGACACTGAAGCAAAAACAAATATGATATAATGACTTGTATGTGTCGTACAGCTAAGAAATAAAGCATTAGGAGCAGAGACATAAGTCTAATATTGTTTCCAGTACAGGAAGAGTTAAGAAACTCCAGTTGTTATCTCTGCAAAAGAGACATTGAGCTCCACCACTTTCAAAGTAGCAGAGAGCTCTGTCTTCTGAAATTTGTTATCTCAACTGTCAGTCATTGTATTTTATTTTTCTCTCCAAAGAACAGTTCAATACTAGTTCACAAGACTGCTCTGTAAAACCATTTAGAATGCTGAGTAGTGTGTAAACTGCAAATATTAGAGAATGATTCAATGTTATAAAAAAAACACGATATAACTGAAAATAAAAATATGAGAATATTTGCTTTGCTACTAATGTTCTAGTAATTATCTATACTACACAACCAATTCATTATATCATAATTTTTTTGCTTCAGAGTCTCTTTAACTGTCCTAAGATCACAATCTAATCCCTACCATAGTCATATGTCTATATACAGAGGGTTGCAAAAGTATTCGGCCCCCTTGAAGTTTTCCACATTTTGTCACATTACTGCCACAAACATGCATCAATTTTATTGGAATTCCATGTGAAAGACCAATACAAAGTGGTGTACATGTGAGAAGTGGATCGAAAATCATACATAATTCCAAACATTTTTTACAAATAAATAACTGCAAAATGGGGTGTGCATAATTATTCAGCCCCCTGAGTCAATACTTTGTAGAATCACCTGTTGCTGAAATTACAGCTGCCAGTCTTTTAGGGTATGTCTCTACCAGCTTTGCACATCTAGAGACTGAAATCCTTGACCATTCTTCTTTGCAAAACAGCTCCAGCTCAGTCAGATTAGATGGACGTTCAGCGTTTGTGAACAACAGTTTTCAGATCTTGCCACAGATTCTCGATTGGATTTAGATCTGGACTTTGACTGGGCCATTCTAACACATGGATATGTTTTTTTTTAAACCATTCCATTGTTGCCCTGGCTTTATGTTTAGGGTCAGGTTGTCCTGCTGGAAGGTTAACCTCCTCCCCAGTCTCAAGTTTTGTGTAGTCTCCAAGAGGTTTTCTCCCAAGTTTGCCCTGTATTTGGCTCCATCCATCTTCCCATCAACTCTGACCAGCTTCCCTGTCCCTGCTGAAGAGATACACCCCCTAGCATGATGCTGCCACCACCATATTTGAGAGTGGGGATGGTGTGTTCAGAGTGATGTGCAGTGTAAGTTTTCTGCCACACATAGCGTTTTGCATTTTGGCCAGAAAGTTCCATTTTGGTCTCATATGACCAGAGCACCTTCTTCCACATGGTTGCTGTGTCCCCCACATGGCTTGTGGCAAACTGCAAACTGGACTTCTTATGCTTCCTGTTAACAATGCCTTTCTTCTTGCCACTCTTTCATAAAGGCCAACTTTGTACAGTGCATGACTAATAGTTGTCCTATGGACAGAGTCCCTCACCTGAGCTGTAGATCTCTGCAGCTCGTCCAGAGTCACCATGGGCCTCTTGACTGCATTTCTGATCAGCACTCTCCTTGTTCGGCCTGTGAGTTTAGGTAGATGGCCTTGTCTTGGTAGGTGTACAGTTGTGCCATACTCCTTCCATTTCTCAATGATCGCATGAACAGTGCTCTGTAGGATGTTCAAGGCTTTGGAAATCTTTTGTAGCCTAAGCCTGCTTTAAATCTCTCAATAATTTGATCCCTGACCTGTCTTGTGTGTTCTTTGGACTTCATGGTGTTGTTGCTCCCAATAATCTCTAATGGCCCATACTCACGAGGGACTTTTGTCGCCTCAACACGCGGCGCGCGCGTGTTGCGGCGACAGGTCGCCCGTGAGTATGGGCCGTCGCACGCCCGCGCGCCCCCGAACTGTCGCCCGTCGCTATGTCGCCATGCGATTGAAACTTTCAATCGCATGGCGACAGTCGCCGCTGCCCCCCCGCCGCAACTGTCGCTAGTCCGCGTGAGTACGCGGACTAGCGACAGCAACCTCCATTGAGGTTCACAGACCTTCCGGCGGGGGGAGGAGGAACGTCAGCGACAGCTTCCGCCTTGCCGCTGGTCCCTCTTCCGCATGTGTACGCGGAGGGACCTGGCGAGAAGCTGTCGCCGGCCTGTCGCCCACACGCTCACGTGTGCTGGCGACAGGCGAGTTTTGCAGCCCGTGAGTACGGGCCTTTAGACAACCTCTGAGGCCCTCACAGAGCAGCTATATTTGTACTGACATTTGATTACACACAGGTGCACTCTATTTAGTCATTAGCACACAACAGGCAATGTCTATAGGCAACTGACTGCACTTAGATCAAAGGGGGCCGAATAATTATGCACACACCACTTTGCAGTTATTTATTTGTAAAAAATGTTTGGAATCATGTATGATTTTCATTACACTTCTCATGTGTACACCACTTTGTGTTGGTCTTTCATGTGGAATTCCAATAAAATTGATTCATGTTTGTGGTAGTGATGTGACAAAATGGGGAAAACTTCAAGGGGGCCGAATACTTTTGCAACCCACTGTATCTATCATGTAGTGCATGTATCAAAGTCTAGGGCCAATTTAGGGATAAGCCAATTAACTTATCTGTATGTTTTTGGGATGTGGGAGGAAACAAGAGTGCCCGGAGGAAACTCACGCAGAGACGGGGCAAACATACAAACTCCTTGCAGATGTTGACCTGGCTGGGATTCGGTCCAGATACCCAGCGCTGCAAGGCAATAGTACACGACCACCATGCTTCCCAATTGCGGCAAAGTATGTATATCTACGCCCCTGGAGCTAAGATGAAGTCTCAAGGGGTGTAGATATACTGGCCCTGGACACAAAGTAGTTAAAAAGTAATAAATATGGCAGTCTCCATAGGTCTTTTCCATTTTAGTTATCTGTCATGCTAACAAGATAATGTTTTCAACCTCAGCTGTTATTTAATGTTGTGACTGATCTAGCATACTAGCCTTTACTTTTTTTCCATGCTTTTCGTTGCAGATTGACCCCAGCTAAACGTTTTGCGTTAGTTTGAGCGTGTGCGAGACAACGGACAGCTTCTCTGAAGATGAATAGCGGCAGCGGGGGCAGCAGCGAGGTCCCTGAGCGCTCTACAAGCATACACACTACATACTGATAATGACATTATTAGGCATCCAGTATAACAACTCTCTTTCATATAGCTTTATTTAAATATAGATTATTTATTGTAGCTTATATACACATTTATTTTTCTTGCCTGGGGTTCTGCCACTCTTTTCCTAACAAAAACATGACCAGTAAGAGGTGATGATGGCATGTCAGCGTGGTGCCTCGACCGGGGACTCTGCGAGGGCAGCTACAGGAAGGGGGAGAATGAGGGCAGCGCAGGAAGGGGGAGAATGGGCCTTTTCAGCCATGTGTACAGTCCATAACAAACAGAGAGAGGGGAATGCTGGATGACTGGAAGAGAGGCATGGAGGGTGACAGACATGGAGGAGGCAGCAAAATGAATGTCACTGCATTCAAAATAAGAGTTAAAGTGGACCCAAATTAAAAATACAAGATTTCAAAAATAAAATCTATTTTCTAAATTATAATAATAAATAGCAGCCTTTTTTCAGCTGCATGATGACAAATATAAAATATTTTACATTTATTGGAGGAACCCCTCCCTTCCTTTCAAATTGCCGGGACAGAATCCGGCAGACTGGTGGAGTAGATGGTGTCCGGCAATGGAGGAATTGCTAATGGCTGCCCCCAGTATAACCCTAGTTATGGAAAGAGAAGGGGTAAAAGCATGCACTGAAATGCTCATAGGTTTGAAGAAGTGTCTATTTATCTTTGTATGTGTCAGAGTGGTGCAACTAAATATTTTGAATGAAAAAAAAAGTTTGCTTTGGGTCCGCTTTAAGCCCCGTTCACATCTGAGCGTTTTGCCAGCTAGTGCCATAATACCCTATGGGCCCGGTCTCACTTGGAAAATATGCGTCAATCGCCGTCGATTAACGCAAAACACCAAACGCAAATTTGTATCCTGCATCATTTTGAGGCGATTTCCCGGTGATCATGTTTAGTGCTATAAAAGCGGTAAACGCGATCGCAGAAAAATCGCCAAGTGTGAATGGCGATTCTTTTCGCGTTCATCGCCAGAGCAAAACACTAGCAAAAGCACTAGCGTTTTCGCCTTTTGCAAGTGTAAATGGGCTCTAAGGCCTGAAACCCACTAGAGCGTTTTTTTGAGCATTTAGGGAGCGCTTTAACCACTTGAGGACCGTGGGCTTACACCCCCCTACTGATCAGACTATTTTTTACTATTAAAGCCACTGCAGCTTTAACTGCTTGCTGCAGGGCCATACAACTCAGCACACAAATGATTCCCCCCCCTTCTGCCCACCAACAGAGTTGTCTGTTGGTGTGCTCTGATCTCTCCCAGGATGTTTATTTAATTACTTGTAAATATTTATTGTTTTTTTAATAAATAAACCCATTTTTAATATTATTTTTCTATCCCAATCCCACCCTCCCTCCCCCAGCCAGCCGATGACAGCGGATCGCTTCTGTGTCACACGGCTGTCCCCAGTACAGCACTGCTGTAGATCGCAGTGCTGTACAATGTAAATAGTCTCCTAACGATGATCGCCACAGACTGATGACGGAGCGGAGCTCTGTCATTCAAGCAGAGTTGTGCGCGTATCGATCTCTTGCAAATCCCCGCCCCAGGACTTGATGCCAATTGGCGTTAGGCGGTCCGGGGGCTGCCGCCGTGATCACGCCCATCAGCGTGATGCAGTCATAGGAGGGTTAAATGGCTCATGAATCACTACACATAGCGATTTGTGTGCAATTTTAAATGACTGCAAACTATTAAAAAATTATAATAATTTGAAAGGACCAATCAGAATTAAAATTTACTAATCGCAAATCGCTATCACAATCGCTGGCAAAATGCTTACACTTTTTAAAATTGCTTGTAAATACGCCGGAAAACGCTCATGAAATCGCTTACAAAATGCTACTTAAAAACGCTAGTGATTGCACTGGCGATTTGCGATTTGCAGTGGCGGGTTCCAGGTAGTGATGGGCGAACACCTGGATGTTCGGGTTCGGGAAAGTTCGCCGAACATGGCCGAGATGTTCGGCATGTTCGGGCCGAACCCCGAACTTCCCGAACATCCCTATTTTGGGGGCCCTATGGGGTCGCAGGCATAAGGGGGGAGCATGCCCCGATCGCGGGGGGGGTCGGAAATTCCCCCCACCCCCTCCGCTAGCGCTCCCCCCTCTGCCCGCTTCCCCATTCAAAAAGTTTCAAGAAGTACCTGTATAGCGGATGGCCTGGCAGTGGGCGGCACTGTGGAGTGAGGAGGAGGAGGAGTCCGGAGAGTGACGAGTTGAGGGAGGCCGGGCAGCGGGCGTGAGGTCAGCGAAAGGGCGGAACTTCCGCCCTTTCTCTGACCTCACGCCCGCTGCCCGGCCTCCCTCAACTCGTCACTCTCCGGACTCCTCCTCCTCCTCACTCCACAGTGCCGCCCACTGCCAGGCCATCCGCTATACAGGTACTTCTTGAAACTTTTGAATGGGGAAGCGGGCAGAGGGGGGAGCGCTAGCGGAGGGGGTGGGGGGAATTTCCGACCCCCCCCGCGATCGGGGCATGCTCCCCCCTTATGCCTGCGACCCCATAGGGGGGCCGTATTGCGGCCTGTTCGGCCGAACAGGGCCCTGTTCGCCCGAACAGGGGCCCTGTTCGGCCCTGTTCGGGGGCATACAGAAGTTCGGGGCGAACCCGAACTTAAAAGGCCGAACACCATGAGGTGTTCGGCCGAACTCGAACATCACCCGAACAGGGTGATGTTCTGCAGAACCCGAACAGTGGCGAACACTGTTCGCCCAACACTAGTTCCAGGCCTTACAGATTGCCCAGCAAGCTCATGGTGAACCAGAACGCCTAGGGGCGTATACTGCACATGCGTGGGTACTCACGCATGCGCAGTATGGAGCCGCCCATCTTTGGAAGTACACGGGGACACAAGTGCTTTCTAAGCCTCCCGAGGTGGCAATTTAAATGGGGGGGATAATGCTGGAATGAGGGGCACAAGAGAGGACAGGGAAGGATCTAAAGCAGGGGTGTCAAACTTAAATACAAAGTGGGCCGAAATTGTACACTGGGGCCGTGTTGCGGGCCAACCTCAATGTCTACTGGCCACCATCTACCCTTATAAAGTTCCCTGGTGTTTAGTGCCCCCCCCCCCAACCTCTATACATTTCCCTGGTGTCCAGTAGTCCTCCCTCCCCTACACAGTTCCCTGGTGTCTAGTGCTTTCCTCCCTACATCCCCATATGTCTTCCCTGATGATCTAGGGATTTATTTCCATTATAGCTTCCCTGGTGGTCTAGAGTGGGCCAGACATAATGCAAGGTGGGGGAACCACTTGAGGGTCAACTTTAATGGCTCTGAGGGCCATATTTAACATGTATGATCTAGACCAGGGGTAGGGAACCTATGGCTCGGGAGACAGATGTGGCTCTTTTGATGGCTACATCTGGCTCACAGACAAATCAGTGGGGGTTGATTCACTAAGTTACACCGCTCAAGCAGTGCAGCTTAGTGTGGCAGCAAAGGTAAAATTTTCAAAGTATGCACGCTATTGCTGTAGCATTCACTACTAACTTACCCGTGCTACCCCAAAACGAATGGCTGCTCCAATTGTCCCACTCTGGACCCTATCACAGGTCCAGTGACTTTGTAGGATGAGATCCCCACACTTTGATTGGCCCAATTGGCTGTCTGTCACTTGACAGGCAGCCTATTAGGCCAAAGTGCCGGGATATTGTCCTACAAAGTGAATCAACCCCCAAGTCAGCTAGCTAATTGTACAAGCTGTTAGTCAGTATTTCTCCTGTCTGGGAAATTGCTGATGTTGCTGAAACCCAAGAGAAGCTGAAGACGTGTCTGATACTTTCGCTGCCGGCAGATCATCTGTATACACATCACCATGGCAACAGGGACGTGCGACCTCTGCTGCGCATGCGCACTGTTCCAGTTTGAAACATATTGTATGGCTCTCACAGAATTACATTTTAAAATAAGTGGCATTTATGGCTCTCTCAGACAAAAAGGTTCCTGACCCCTGCTCTAGAGCCTTGCCTGTCCGTAGGTAAGTAAATAAATAAATAAACTAACTTCTAAATATCTCAGTACTGCCACCTGGAGGCAGAACAATAAACTTGCACACCAGAATTTTTTTTCCACTAAGAAAGTTGCAGTTATCATTGTCCCTTTGCTGCCTCCGGTACACAGAATGTAAAAACGTTGCAGCTTAATGCTAGAAATTGGCCTTTTCTGTTCTGTTTCAGAGGAGGAAGATGGAATTATTTTAGCTTCACCCTGTGCCAACATTCCAGTGAATATCTCTGTCTTCTTTTTATGTATATCACTAAATAAGTAGACAAACTTTACTGCCTTTTAGGACAGTAAAACTTCTCCATACCCCGCTGAGCCGAAAGGGAAGGCCTGACAGTGTCTCTATTACTCCAGGTGAAATGATAAGATCCTCCACTTGGCCTTCTAATGTGCAGTGGTGATGATCATCTGTAGAGAGAGCATATGGTTATTCTCAAGTTTTATTGCGATAGATGACACGTTTACAATCCAGCTATGCTCAGAGATTGCTGAACGTCTTCAAACTTTGTAAAATTTAGCACATTTGAAAAGGTTCCAGGCCACTCAGAGGTGTTTATGAGTCAGATCAAAGCGAGATAGCCTGATGGATTCAAACGGAACAATTAGAATTTAAGGAGTGCTGTAATATTCCTGTTATTCATGCGTTAGAAATGAAAGCTGAACTGTACCAAGGCATTTAAATGCACGCTTAAAGCGCATGTTAGGTGAGGTGCCTTACCTGCCAAAAGATGTGTAATTCTGTCCGGCCAGTCCTGTAATTAAGACAGCTCAGCCAGACAGTGCAGAAAAGTTCATGACCTTGCTGTTTTCCCTCTGCTTTATGGAAACACAGATTGGTCATGGACACGCCCCCTGACTGCTGATTGGACAGTGATGATGAGTCCATAAATTAACAAAACATCTGACACAGTGTAAACTGCACAGCACTATGCAACAATGACTACTGTGCAAAGCAGCTTGCATGTCTGAAGTTGTGGGTCCTTCTTGCCTAGTCTGAGAAATGCTATGCAGATGACTAGAGGAGGTTTTATGTTATTATATTTATCCTATTTAGAGAAAATAATGTTTTAAAGCACACCTGACCTGAAGCACAGTTACCTATGATAAGCACAGAGGTATGTCCTTCTGGATCCACATACTTCTGGGATTTTTCATTTCCTTTCCTCGTAATCCCGTAAACACTCCATGAAAAATGTGATTTTTTTTGCTACAGTCAAGCTTTAAGACAGGAAGAGGTGGGCTTTCTGCA